>NC_057804.1:86641212-86648674 GCF_018294505.1 Triticum aestivum
AAGAGAGTGTCCTTGTCATCAAGTCGGTAGCACTTGTACTTGGACTGACTCTTTGCAATACCAATCTTCACCTTCTTCACCATAGCATCAAGAAGTTGGGCTTGGCGAATCTGGTCTTCTAAGGTAGGAGAGACTTGAAGGTTGGCGAGGAAACCTTGAGGAACAACTTGCAGATTAAGCTTGCGGAAAGCTTCACAAAGCTCGGGTTGATAAGGCTTGAGAATCAGACTGTTGCAATATGCTTTTCTGCTCAAAGCGTCAGCAATCACATTAGCCTTGCCTGGAGTATACTCGATACTCGGATTGTACTCTTGAATCATTTTGACCCATCGAGTCTGCCTGAGGTTGAGATTAGGCTGAGTGAAGATGTACTTGAGACTCTTGTGATCAGTGAAAATGTCCACTTTCCTTCCCAATAGAAGATGTCTCCAAGTCAACAAAGCATGCACAACTGCCGCCAACTCGAGATCATGAGTGGGGTAGTTCTTCTCATTAGGTGTCAACTGGCGAGAGGTATAAGCAACAACTTTCTTCTCTTGCATCAGTACAGCACCGAGACCTTGGAGAGAGGCATCACAAAAGACCTCGTACGGCTTGGTTTCATCAGGCGGAGTCAGAACTGGAGCAGTGACCAATTTCTCTTTCAAAGTGTTGAAAGCAATATCACACTCCGGAGACCAAACGTACTTGACGTGCTTCTGAAGAAGATTTGAGAGAGGCTTGGCGATCTTAGAAAAGTTTTCAACGAATCTTCTGCAATAGCTTGCGAGACCGAGGAAACTGCAGAGTTGCTTCACGTTCTGAGGAGGTTCCCAATTCACAATTGCGGACACCTTCTCAGGATTCACGGAAATGCCCTTGGCAGAGATGATATGACCTAGATAAAGAACCTCATCGAGCCAAAATTCACACTTGGAGAACTTGGCGTAGAACTGATGTTCTCTGAGCTTGTCAAGAACCAAATGCAAGTGCTTGGCATGATCTTTCTTGTTCTTCGAGAAAACCAGAATGTCGTCGAGATAGACCAGAACGAATTCATTGGTGTAGGGGTTGAAGATGAAGTTCATCATGCGAGAGAACGTCGGAGGAGCGTTGGCGAGGCCAAAAGACATGAAGGTGTATTCATATGAACCAAAACTTGTTCTGAACGCCGTCTTGGGAATATCTTGCTCACGAATACGAATCTGATGATAACCCATACGGAGATCAAGCTTGGAGAATACTTGAGCACCCTTGAGTTGTTCGAACAGCTCATTGATGTTGGGAAGTGGGTATTTGTTCTTGATGGTCTTCTTGTTTACTGGACGGTAATCAACACAAAGTCGACTCGATCCATCCTTCTTCTTCACAAAAAGAACACCACAACCCCATGGAGAAGTACTAGGCCGAATGAGACCCAATCTTTCTTGCTCATCGAGTTGTTTCTTCAACTCCTTCAACTCTTCGGGGCCGAGCTTGTAGGGACGTTTGCACACAGGTTCCGTACCGGGCTCAAGTTCAATAACAAATTCAACCGGCCGGTTTGGAGGCATCCCTGGAAGTTCTTCTGGAAAGACGTCTTGATATTCGCAAACGACAGGAATCTGCGAAATAGCATCCAATTCATCCTTCTCATTGAGAGAAAACAACCGGATGGAATTATCCCGAGCGGCAAAGACAATGACATCCTCAGACGAATGAGTCAGTTGAATCTGCCTAGCTGCACAATCAAGCTGAGCTTTATGCTTAGAGAGCCAGTCCATCCCGAGAATAAGATCGATATCCGAGTTACCAAGAACCATAGGAGAAGCAAGAAACTTGAAATCGCCCATCGTGATAGCGACATCTGGCACCTCCAGACTTGCGCTCAAACGTTTGCCAGGAGAAATGATATCCATATGTTTACCCAAATGAGAAGAAACGAACTCATGCTTGGTAAAAAATGGCTTTGACATGAAACAATGCGATGCACCCGTGTCAAAAAGAACTTTTGCAGGAATATCATTAATAGGAAGGTTACCCATAATGACATCTGAAGAATCCTCAGCCTGAGCTGCATTCAGCATATTGACCTTGGCGTGCTTGGGATTATGCTTGACCACAGCTGTACTTGCCGATCTGACAGGAGGAGGAGGAGGAAGACGCCTCTGGTTGGTACACTTGTTGGCATAGTGACCCTTCTGTTGGCACTTGTTGCACGTGACCTCTGAAAGCGGACGGTGATACGGAGCACTCGATCTTGGAGCTTGAGATGAAGACTTGTTCTGAAAGCCTGGGTTGGGTGGGTGGGAGAAACCACTGCCACCTTTGCTCTTCTGCTGATACGGCTGACGGAACGGAGGAGGAGGAAGCCAGAACTTCTGCTGCTTGACCACTTGAGTAGAGGAAGACGGAGTAACATCTCTGGCACGCTTCCTGGAAGCATCACACCTCATCTGAGCAGCCTCTTGCTTCAGTGCCATGTTGTAGAACTCATCGTATCTCAACGGCTCAAAGAGAACAAGAGCGAGCTGAATTTCCTCACGAAGACCACCCCTGAATTGATAGATCATGCTCTTCTCATCAGGAACATCCTGCTTGGCAAAACGGGCGAGCTTCTGGAACAACTTGTTGTAGTCATAGACAGACAAAGAGCCTTGCTTCAGATTGCGGAATTCCTGACGCTTACTCTCAACCACACTTCGAGGGATGTGATGAGCGCGGAAATCTTGACGGAAATCGTCCCAAGTGATCAGACGTCCACCTCTGGAATCCTTGTACTGCTGGAACCACTCTGCAGCCTGATCTTTGAGCTGGAAAGAAGCGAACTTGACGAAATCTTCAGGTCTGATGTTGCTGCATTCAAAATGCTTGCCCAGATCCACTAGCCAATCGTCCGCATCGGTAGCCTCAACACAACTGCTGAACGTCTTGGGGCCATTAGCAAGGAACTGGTTCAGAGTAGCAAAGTGGTGCTGATTATGGCCTTGATTCCCTTGACTGCCTTGATTGCGCTCTTGGAGAATTTGCATGATCAACTGTGTGTTTGCATTGGTAGCGGCCATCACAGCTTGCCATGCTTCCGGAGGAGGCGGAGGTGGAGGCGGATCAGGATTCGGAGTCATGCGTGTTGGAGGAGCCATCCTGAAGAGGTTGACCACCATTAGCACATAGGTAGATAACAATATAGAAGCTGAATCCAACTGAATGAAAATTGCAACATATAGTCTTCACATCCGAACAAAATGAACGAATGCATTCCTCTTCAAATGGTCACATATCCATAAATTGAGAAGCCACGAAGAATTAAGGAAGAGAAATAATTCAACAAGGTACGGATCAAGAACGAATAATCGGTAAGAAATCCCAATCTCAAACCAATATCCGTGGAAGAAGAACTAGAGCTACTAGAATTCCCACCTATGAAACTCCCGAACCTTTCCGGTTATGCAATCAGGTGTTGGGGATACAGGGGAAGCACAATATCTCACCCAAACTAACAAATCCTACATCCAGCTATATCCATCCTTCAACACATAACCAGGAAAACTTCGGAAACCATCTACCTCAACCTTCGAAAAGCATCCGTTATACAAGTTATGGCGATACTCCCGAACTCCCGCCCCAGTACTGGGTGGCGTCGAGGTTATCTCACCAACGAACTGCATAAAAGAGATTTTCGATGTCGGCGAACATATCTCAAGTATACCAGAATTGCAACGATAAAATTGTGACGACAACACCTCGGAGCTCAACTCCCCGGGACACTGCCACAACCCCTAAAGACAGGAGGCACCAAGAACAATGTTCTCGTCACAAAACCATCGGAACAAAACCAAGATACTCGCGTGATCCTAAAAAAAAATTTAGTGAAATTTGAGAAGAGAAGAGTCAAAACTCTACGTCAGGATGCCTTACCAGAGCGATGAGGAGACTGGGAAGTAAAAGAATTCCTAAGCTCTCCGATATATAATTCCTAAGGACTCAAAACATTTTTCTAGACACAACTCGGCTGCTAAAAACGATCAAGCAATGGGGCTCCTAAGGTCGGGGAAGGCTCTGATTACCAACTTGTAACGCCCTCGATGCGGCTATAGCTCCCACGTGTCGAGGCACGACTTAGAGGCATAACCGCATTGAATGCAATGTCGCAAGTCAGGCAATCATTACAACATCCCATGTAATATATAATAAAAGGGGGAGATAACATAGTTGGCTTACACTCGCCACGTCACATCAGAGTACATAAATAACATCCATCAAACAAGCACTCATGGCCCGAATACGGCGCCAAAATAGAAAAGACCCCAACATGCGACAAGGTCCTGAATCGACAACCCCAACTAGGCACCACTACTGATCATCTGGAAAGGACACGTAGTATCGCTGAGAGTCCTCGTCGAACTCCCACCTGAGCTCGTAATTGTCAACTGGAGCAGAATCACCTGGACCTGCATCTGGAGTTGTAGTATCTGTGAGCCATAGGGACTCAGCAATCTCACACCCACGCGATCAAGACTATTTAAGCTCATAGGAATGGATAAGGCAAATATATGTGGAGCTGCAGCAAGCGACTAGCATATGTGGTGGCTAACTTATACGCAAGAGAGAGCGAGAAGAGAAGGCGAAGCACGAGCGAGAAGCTAAAGGAACATCCTGCGCAAGCATAACTCCAACACCGTGTCCACTTCCCGGACTCCGCCGAGAAGGGGCCATCACGGTAACACACACGGTTGATTCATTTTAATTAAGTTTAGTTCAAGTGATCTACAACCGGACGTTAACAAACTCCCATCTGCCCATAACCGCGGGCACGGCTTTCGAAAGATCAATCCCTGCAGGGGGGTCCCAACTTAGCCCATAACAAGCTCTCACGGTCAACGAAGGAATAGACCTCCACCCAAGACACACCGATCAGACTCGGTATCTCGGTACAACAAGATGATTCGACAGGTTAAAACAAGTCCAGCAACACCGCCCGAATGTGCCGACAAATCCCGATAGGAGCTGCACATATCTCTTTCTCAGGGCACGCTCAGATAGGTCAAGCTACGAGTAAAACCAAACCTCAAGTTTCCCCGAGGTGGCCCCGCAGGCTGCCTGGTTCGGACCAACACTCAGAGGAGCACTGGCCCGGGGGGGGTTAAAATAAGATGACCCTCGGGCTCCGGAAACCCAAGGGAAAAAGAGGCTAGGTGGCAAATGGTAAAACCAATGTTGGGCATTGCTGGAAAAGCTTTAATCAAGGCGAACTATCAAGGGGTTCCCATTATAGCCCAACCGCGTAAGGGACGCACAATCCGGGAACATAACACCGATATGACGGAAACTAGGGCGGCAAGAGTGGAACAAAACACTAGGCGAGAGGCCGAGCCTTCCACCCTTTACCAAGTATATAGATGCATTAATATAACATAGCAATATAATGATATCCCAACAAGTAAATAAATGTTCCAACAAGGAACAACTCCAATCTTCACCTGCAACTAACAACGCTATAAGAAGGGCTGAGCAAAGCGGTAACATAGCCAATCAACGGTTTGCTAGGACAATGGTGGGTTAGAGGTTCAACATGGCAATTGGGAGGCTGACAAGCAAAAGGTAGGCATCGTAGCAGTGGCAAAGCAAAAGAGCGAGCAAACTAGCATAGCAAAGATAGTAGTGATTTCGAGGGTATGATCATCTTGCCTGCACAGTTGTCAGAGTTGACTGGATCCTCACAAGCAAACTCAACGGGCTCCTCGGTAGCGAACTCGTCTCCCGGCTCTACCCAACAAGACAAACAAGCAACAAGGATACAATCAACCACGGGCAAGACCAAGCAATATGATGAAATGACGATATGCTATGCGGGATGCGATGCGGGATGCAAGATGCAAGATATGACAGGAAATGCATGAACCTGGCCTCAACTTGGAAAACCAAGTGTGCCACTGGATAGAGGGGATGAAATCGATTGAAAACGATATAAAGATCATTGGAATCGGAGTTACGGTTTGGAAATGGCAAGCGTTTTAAGATATGACACCGGTCTGCGATTTACAGCAAGTAGGCATCTAAATGCAACGAAATGAGCATGCTACATCCACCAAACATGAAAACAAAATACATGGCAGTGATGTACACAAGATGGTTGACAAAACACTAGCACTGAGCCATAGGCAAATTCATCCATTAAGAGGTTCCAACAAGCATGGCTAAAACGCAAATGCAAAACAGATTTCAGACTTAGTGAAATTAACACTAGTCTGAAATTTCAGATCACGATGCTCTCTTCGGAGCAGCAAAACAACATGATAGAAAACCTGAACATGACAAGTAAGAACATGGCATGGAGCTACTCATCAAGCTTAACAAAACACCCAAAGTGACCTGGGGCCAAAAGGGTTCACAAAATACTCTACCGAGCTCACGAACATCGCTCGAACACAATCAGTTTTCAGACATAGTGAAAACTGAGACATGCTGAAATTTAACTCACGAAGGCATGTATACGAGCTCGATGCACTCGCTACGGTGCAAGTCATGGCAAGGAAAGCATATAACCAGCAATAAGGCACAAAGTGCTAGCTACACATGGCAAGAACGAAGGCATAGCATGCATGGAACACTAACGGTAGCATCGGCAAAATCGCAAACAAGTTGACGATCTGCCCAGATTAACAACGAAGCAAAGGTTGAGCTCGATTGAGTCAACCTAGAGCACTCCACAAATGCAAACAAAGACATGGATGGATAGAGCATAACTTAGATATCAAAACTCCCTTACTGATCATCCTCAAAAGAGGCGCGGATCACTAGGAAACAAGCTGGACATATAGCATCATGAACTAAAATATCCCAGACTTAGTGAAAATCACTAAGTCCCTGAAATCTGCAATCTCAGGTACCTCTCTTCGCAAGCTTGCACAGGACAACACACACATCCTAAAAATGCATGGGTGGCACCTCTGGAAACAAGACAAAATGCTTAACAATTCATCCCAAAGGGGCACAGGCATATCATGCACGAATTAAATATAGCAAAAATGACAAAAGTGCATGATGAACTAACGGATCTGCAATCTAACTCACGAAGCCTCCTTCTAACAGAATTTTGGATATCAAGATGACCTCAAATGCAAATGATGCAATGGAATGAAATGATGTACATGTCGAGGCGAAGATTTTCGTATATCATACGCCCAAAACGGAGCTACGGTTGCAAAGTTACGGGACCTCGAACAGAGCAACATGGATCAAAATTTGCAGGACTTAGCAAAAAAAATCGGGGTTAGGGTTTACTGTTCACGCGACCGGATCCAGATCGGGATCGCGGCGCGGAAGCCGAGGCGGCGCCGGCGGCGGAGCTCGAGCTCGCCGGAGGAGCTCGTCGCCGGAGCCGGTGGAGGAGGGGAGACCGGCGAGGCGGCGGGGAGAGGCCGGGGCGACGCCGGGGGAGGCCGGTGGCGGCGCCCGGCGGCGGTGGACGCGGCCCGCGCCCGGCGAGGGCGGCGGCGGCCGG
>NC_057804.1:86648807-86657342 GCF_018294505.1 Triticum aestivum
CGATGTGGTCCTGCCACGTGGCGCGACCCGGCTGGCTGAGGCGGGCGGCGGCGGACGTTGTCCGGCCGGGGCGGACACGTCCGTCGGCGTGGATCTGGCGGGGATGATTTTTTTTAGGGTTTCGGGGAGAGGGAGAGATCCGAAAACGGAGGGGTGTATATATAGGCATAGAGGGAGCTAGGAGAGTCCAAATGAGGTGCGGTGTTCGCCCACACGATCATGATCGAACGACCGAGACGATGGAGCAGAGTTTGGTGGGTTTTGGGCCAAATTTGGGGGGTGTTGGGCTGCAACACACACGAGGCCTTTTCGGTCCCTCGGTTAACCGTTGGAGTATCAAACGAAGTCCAAATGACCCGAAACTTGACAGGCGGTCTACTGGTAGTAAACCAAGGCCACTTGGCAAGTCTCGGTCCAATCCGGAAATGTTTAATCCCCACACACGAAAGAAAGCTAGAAATGACCACCGGAGGAGAACGAAGCGCCGGAATGCAAAACGGACAACGGGGAAAATGATCGAATGCATGAGATGAACATGTATGCAAATGCAATGCACGAGATGACATGGTATGAGATGCATGAAAACGAAAACAACACACGGAGACAAAGACCCGAAACCGAGAAACAAATATAACTTGACACCGGAAACGGCAAGAGTTGGAGTACAAATGGGGAAAGTTACATCTGGGGCGTTACAAATAGTAGCGTAAATATTTCCCTCAGTTTTTGAGAACCAAGGTATCAATCCAGTAGGAGGCTCCTCAAAAGTCCCACGCACCTACACAAACAAACAAAGAACTCACAACCAGTGCGATAAAGGGGTTGTCAATCCCTTCACGGCCACTTGCGGAAAGTGAGATCTGATAAAGATAATATGATAAGATAAATATATTTTCGTATTTTATGATATAGATTGGAAAAGTAAAGATGCAAATAAAAGTAGATTGAAAGCTTATATGATCAAAGATAGACCCGGGGGCCATAGATTTCACTAGAGGCTTCTCTCAAGATAGCATAAGTATTACGGTGGGTGAACAAATTACTGTCTAGCAATTGATAGAAAAGCGAATAATTATGAGATTATCTAGGCATGATCATGTATATAGGCATCACGTCCGTGACAAGTAGACCGACTCCTGCCTGCATCTACTACTATTACTCCACACATCGACCGCTATCCAGCATGCATCTAGAGTATTAAGTTCATAGAACAGAGTAACACTTTAAAAAAGATGACATGATGTAGAGGAATAAATCATGCAATATGATATAAACCCCATCTTTTTATCCTCGATGGCAACAATACAATACATGCCTTGCTGTCCCTGCTGTCACTAGGAAAGGACATCGCAAGATTGAACCCAGAGCTAAGCACTTCTCCCATGGCAAAAAGATCAATCTAGTAGGCCAAACCAAACCGATAATTCGAAGAGACTTGCAAATATAACTCAATCATACATAAAAGAATTCAGAGGAGATTCAAATATTTCTCATAGATAAACTTGATCATAAACCCACAATTCATCGGATCTCAACAAACACACCGCAAAAAGAGTTACATCGAATGGATCTCCACAAGAGAGGTGGAGAACATGGTATTGAGATCCAAAAAGAGAGAATACGCCATCTAGCTAATAACTATGGACCCGAAGGTCTATGGTAAACCACTCACAACTCATCGGAAGAGCTATGGTGTTGATGTAGAAGCCCTCCATGGTCGATTCCCCCTCCGGTGGAGCGCCGGCGAAGGCTCCAAGATGGGATCTCGCGGATACAGAAGGTTACGGTGGCGGAAATATTTCTTCGGTGGCTCCCTGGATGTTTTCAGGGTACGTGGGTATATATAGGAGGAAGAAGTACGTTGGTGGCTGCCCGAGGGGCCCACGAGATAGGGGGCACGCCCTGTAGGGGTGGGAACGCCCTCTAGGGGTGGGCACGCCCTCCACCCTCGTGTCCGCCTCGGCTGCTTCTTGGCTTGCACTCCAAGTCCTCTAGATCACGTTTGTTCCAAAAATCACGCTCCCCAAGGTTTCATTACATTTGGACTCCGTTTGATATTCCTTTTCTTGGAAATACTGAAATAGGCAAAAAAACAGCAATACGGGCTGGGCCTCTGGTTAGTAGGTTAGTCCCAAAAATGATATAAATGTGTAAAATAAAGCCCATAAACATCCAAAATAGGTAATATAATAGCATGGAACGATAAAAAATTATAGATATGTTGGAGACGTATCAGAAGACGACGCTGATACGTCTCCCTCGTATCTATAATTTTTGATTGTTCCATGCCAATATTATTCACTTTTATATACTTTTGGCAACTTTTTATACTATTTTTTGGGAATAACATATTGATCCAGTGCCCAGTGCCAGTTCCTGTTTGTTGCATGTTTTTTGTTTCGCAGAAACCCAATATCAAACAGGATAAAAATGGACGGAGATTTTTTTTGGAATAGTTATGATTTTTGGGAAGTGAAATCAACGCGAAACGGTGTCCGGGGTGGTCACGAGGTAGGGGGGCACGCCCTACCCCCCCCCCCCAGGCGCACCCCTGACCCTCGTGGTCCACCCATAAGGCGGTTGACGCTCTTCTTTTGGCGCAAGAAAGCTAATTTTATGAGAAAGATCTGGGCCAAAGATTCACCCCAATCGGAGTTACGGATCTCCGGATATTTAAGAAACGGTGAAGGGGTAGAACGCAGAGAATGCAGAAACAGAGAGATAGATCCAATCTCGGAGGGGCTCTCGCCCCTCCCAAGCCATGGGAGCCAAGGACCAGAGGGGAAACCCTTCTCCCATCTAGGGAGGAGGTCAAGGAAGAAGAAGAAGAAGAAGGGGGCCCTCTCCCCCTTGCTTCCGGTGGCGCCGGGGCGCTGCCGGGGGCCATCATCATCACCGCGATCTTCACCAACACCACCGCCATCTTCACCAACATCTCCACCAACTCTTCCTCCCTCTATGTAGTGGTGCAATCTCTACTTAAACATGGTGCTCAAAGCTATATATTATTCCCCAATGATGTATGGCTATCTTATGATGTTTGAGTAGATCTGTTTTGTCCTATGGGTTAATTGATGATCGTGATTGGTTTGAGTTGCATGTTTTATTATTGGTGTTGTCCTATGGTGCTCTCCGTGTCACGCAAGCGTGAGGGATCCCTGCTGTAGGGTTTGCAATATGTTTATGATTTTCTTATGGTGGGTGGCGTGAGTGAAAGAAGCACAGACCCAAGTAAGTAGGTTGTTTGCGTATGGGATAAAGAGGACTTGATACTTTAATGCTATGGTTGGGTTTTGCCTTAATGATCTTTAGTAGTTGCGGATGCTTGCTAGAGTTCCAATCATAAGTGCATATGGTCCAAGAAGAGTAAGTATGTTAGCTTATGCCTCTCCCTCAAATAAAATTGCAATAGTGATTACCGGTCTAGTTATCGATTGCCTAGGGACAAATAACTTTCTCGTAACAAAAAGCTCTCTACTAAAACTAATTTAGTTGCATCTTTATCTAAACAGCCCCTAGTTTATGGTAACGTGCTCTTTATTATCTTGCAAACCTCTCCTATCACACCTACAAAGTACTTCTAGTTTCATACTTGTTTCCGGTAAAGCGAACGTCAAACGTGCGTAGAGTTGTATTGGTGGTCGATAGAACTTTAGGGAATATTTGTTCTACCTTTAGCTCCTCGTTGGGTTCGACACTCTTACTTATCGAAAACTGTTGTGATCCCCTATACTTGTGGGTTATCAAGACCTTTTTCTGGCGCCGTTGCTGGGGAGTCATAGCGTGGGGTGAATATTCTCGTGTGTGCTTGTTTGCTTTATCACTAAATAATTTTTATTTGCTGTTCTTAGTTGTTCTCTATCTTTAGTTATGGGTAGGAAACGCAAAATACCAAAAAATTTAGTTGTACCTACTGCTCCAGTGGTTGAAGAACCACTCAAAATCTATCACACTACTGAAGCTTTTTACTTGGATCATCTTCGATCCCTATGTGCTCGTGCTGAAACCCCCACTAGTTTAGTTGAGGGCAAATCTTTAGATGAGCATGCTTGTTATGTGCGACACCGTATATCTGAAAAAGGGAAATTATTATGGGGTCAAATTCAACATTTGCAATGCTATGCTTGGAATTTATGTGAAATATATGATGTTACTTGTTGTTCTAAAAACCCTAAGAAACACCTTTCCTATCAATGTGAGTTTAGTGATAATGGAATCGTATCTTCGTATGCTAAGGGTGTTCACAATTACTATGATGTTCAACAAATTGAAGAATTTGTTGCTTTTAAGGGTGCTTATGAAATTGCTTCTTTGATTGAAACGTATGATGCTACTTTTCACAAATCTAAATTTTTTGCCATACTTGAATATTGTTATGAGAATTATGCTTCTAATGCCTATGTTAAACAATTTATCGAGGAGTTCTCCACTGTCCAAGAAGAGACTAATATTTTGCAGGAAGCTATGGAAGAAGAAATTGATGAAATTGTGAGCTCATTGGATGAAAAAGATGATGAGGAGAGCGAAGAACAAAAGGAGGAAGAGCGGATTGATCACCCGTGCCCACCTTCTAATGAGAGTAACTCTTCAACTCATACATTGTTTAATTCCCCTTCGTGCTTACCGAAGGATGATTGCTATGATGACTGTTATGATCCCTATGATTCTTTTGAAATATCCCTTTTTGATGATGCTTGCTATGCTTGTGGACAAGATGCCAATATGAATGATGCTTATGGAGATGAACTTGATATAGTTCCTTATGTTAAACATGAAATTGTCACTATTGCACCCACGCATGATAGTCCTATTATCTTTTTGAATTCTCCCGATTATACTATATCGGAGAAGTTTGCACTTATTAAGGATTATATTGATGGGTTGCCTTTTACCGTTGCACATGATGATTTTGATAAATATAATATGCATTTGCTTGCTGCTCCTACTTGCAATTATTATGAGAGAGGAAATCTATCTCCGCCTCTTTATGTTTCCAACACGATAGAATTGCAAGAAACTGCTTATACTATGCATTGGCCTTTACTTGGTGTGCATGAATTGTTCTTTTATGACATGCCGATGCATAGGAAGAGAGTTAGACTTCGTTGTTGCATGATATATGTTACTTTGTGCTCACTACTAAATTATAAATCATTGTTAATTAAAATTGGCTTTGATATACCTTGGGATCCGGGTGGATTCATTACTTGAGCACTAAATGCTTAGCTTAATGGCTTTAAAGAAAGCGCTGCCAGGGAGACAACCCAGAAGTTTTAGAGAGTCATTTATTTCTGTTGAGTGCTTTCATATAGTTTAAAAAAATAGAAAAATAAAGAGGGGAACCTAAAAACTTTTAAAAAAGTAAAGTGAAAGTAAGAAAGACAAGCATTGTTGAAGTGGGAGGGCTCCTTGAACTTTGTTCATGCTCACGGCTTTGTGAATCTTCATTACAGAAACTTTTCATCAAAAAATAATTATCCCCTTGTACAGTTCCATTGTATTATAAAAATAATGTGCCAAGGTTTGCCTTTAGGATGTTTACAATGCTTGTTGGTTTGTACAGTGTAGAACAGAAACTTTGGCTGTAGTGCTTGATTTTACATTTTTAACTGGAAAGTTAAACGGTTCTGATTCCTTTTGCATTATCTTGATATACAACTTGTTTCTTTTTCCAAATTTTTGTAGAATTTTTGGGGTACCATAAGTATGGTGTATGCTCAGATTTCTACAGACTGTTCTGTTTTTGACAGATTCTCTTTTTGATGCATAGTTTGCTTGTTTTGATGAATCTATCAATTTATATTAGTGGATTAAGCCAAGGAAAAGTTATATTACAGTAGACACAATGCAAAAACAAAATATGAATTGGTTTGCAACAGTAGTTATAGTGGTGATTTGCTTTATTATACTAACGGATCTTACCGAGTTTTCTGTTGAAGTTTTGTGTGGATGTAGTGTCTAATCGAGGATGTTTCGATGTGAGAAGAAGGAATAGAAGCAAGAGCTCAAGCTTGGGGATGCCCTAGGGACTCCAAGTAAATATTCAAGGAGACTCAAGCGTCTAAGCTTGGGGATGCTGGGGAGGAATCCCCTCTTTCTTCAACAAGTATCGGTATGTTTTCGGATTCGTTTCGTTCATGCATTATGTGCAAGTCTTGGAGCGTCTTTTGCAATTAGGTTTTTATTTTTCTTTTATGCACCATGCTGGTATGAGATGGTCCTTGGTTGATTTATAGAATCCTCATTGCACTTCACTTAAATCTTTTGAGTGTGGCTTTATAGAATGCTTCACGTGCTTCACATATATCATTTGAAGTTTGGATTGCCTGTTTCTCTTCATATAGAAAACCGCCATTTGTAGAATGCTCTTTTGCTTCACTTATAATTGTTAGAGCGTGGGCATATATTTTGTAGAAATAATTAAACTCTCTTGCTTCACTTATATCTATTTAGAGAGATGACAGGAATTGGTCATTCACATGGTTAGTCATAAAATCCTACATAAACTTGTAGATCGCTGAATATGATATGTTTGATTCCTTGCAATAGTTTTGTGATCTAAAGATGGTGATATTAGAGTCATGCTAGTGGGTGGTTGTGGATTGTAGAGACACTTGTGTTGAGGTTTGTGATTCCCGTAGCATGCACGTATGGTGAACCGCTTTGTGATGAAGTTGGAGCACAATTTTATTTATTGATTGTCTTCCTTATGAGTGGCGGTCGGGGACGAGCGATGGTATTTTCCTACCAATCTACCCCCCTAGGAGCATGCGCATAGTACTTTGTTTTCATTGGCTTGTAGATTTTTGCAATAAGTATATGAGTTCTTTATGACTAATGTTGAGTCCATGGATTATACGCACTCTCACCCTCCCATCATTTCTAGCCTCTTCGGTACCGTGCATTGCCCTTTCTCACCTCGAGAGTTGGTGCAAACTTCGCCGGTGCATCCAAACCCCGTGATACGATACGCTCTATCACACATAAGCCTCATTATATCTTCCTCAAAACAGCCACCATACCTACCTATCATGGCATTTCCATACCCATCCCGAGATATATTGCCATGCAACTTTCATCATCATCATCATATCCATGACTTGAGCTTTTCATTGTCATATTGCCTTGCATGATCGTAAGATAGCTAGCATGATGTTTTCATGGCTTGTCCGTTTTTTGATGTCATTGCTACGCTAGATCATTGCACATCCCGGTACACCGCCGGAGGCATTCATATAGAGTCATATCTTTGTTCTGGATATTGAGTTGTAAGTAAATAAAAGTGTGATCATCATCATTATTAGAGCATTGCCCCAGTGAGGAAAGGATGATGGAGACTATGATTCCCCCACAAGTCGGGATGAGATTCCGGACTTTATTAAAAAT
Source organism: Triticum aestivum (assembly GCF_018294505.1). Classification (NCBI taxonomy): domain Eukaryota; kingdom Viridiplantae; phylum Streptophyta; class Magnoliopsida; order Poales; family Poaceae; genus Triticum; species Triticum aestivum. The sequence continues at coordinate 86,656,194 of NC_057804.1, forward strand.
AAAAGAGGCCAAAGAAGCCCAAATAAAAAAGAGGCCAAAGAAGCCCACCAAAATAAAAATAAATAAATAAAATAAAATAAAAAATGAGAGAAAAAGAGAGAAGGGGCAATGTTACTATCCTTTTACCACACTTGTGCTTCAGAGTAGCACCATGTTCTTCATAGAGAGAGCCTCCTATGCTTTCACTTTCATATACTAGTGGGAATTTTCATTATAGAACTTGGCTTGTATATTCCGATGATGGGCTTCCTCAAATGCCCGAGATCTTCATGAGCAAGCAAGTTGGATGCACACCCACTTAGTTTTCAGTTTGAGCTTTCATACACTTATAGCTCTAGTGCATCCATTGCATGGCAATCCCTACTCACTCACATTGATTTCTATTGATGGGCATCTCCATAGCCCGTTGATACGCCTAGTCGATGTGAGACTTTCTCCCTTTTTGTCTTCTCCACATAACCCCCACCATCATATTCCATTCCACCTATAGTGCTATGTCCATGGCTCACGCTCATCTATTGCGTGAAAGTTGGAAAAGTTTGAGATTATTAAAGTATGAAACAATTGCTTGGTTTGTCATCGGGGTTGTGCATGATTAAATACTTTGTGTGATGAAGATAGAGCAACAGCCAGACTATATGATTTTGTAGGGATAACTTTCTTTGGCCATGTTGTTTTGAAAAGACATGATTGCTTTATTGGTACACTCGAAGTATTATTGTTTTTATGTCAAATGATACACTATTGCTTTGAGTCACTCGTGTCTTAATATTCATGCCATGATTAGACATATGATCAAGATTATGCTAGGTAGCATTCCACATCAAAAATTATTCTTTTTTATCATTTACCTACTCGAGGACGAGCAGGAATTAAGCTTGGGGATGCTGATACGTCTCCGTCGTATCTATAATTTTTCATTGTTCCATGCCAATATTATTCACTTTTATATACTTTTGGCAACTTTTTATACTATTTTTTAGGACTAACATATTGATCCAGTGCCCAGTACCAGTTCCTGTCTGTTGCATGTTTTTGTTTCACAGAAACCCAATATCAAACGGAGTCCAAACGGGATAAAAACGGACGAAGATTTTTTGTGGAATATTTATGATTTTTGGGAAGTGAAATCAACGCGAAATGGTGTCC